>NC_062247.1:12700942-12714202 GCF_905475465.1 Pieris napi
AGTAGTCCTCCCTCATATGGAGGTCTCCGTCCGGGAGTTGTACACCGCGTGTTTGCGCGGTGGACGGTTCCCGGTGGCTTGGAAGACGGGACGACTGTGTCTCGTGCGGAAGGAGGACCGCCCGGCGGACAGTTCGGCGGCTTACCGCCCTATTGTCCTTTTGGACGAGGCGGGCAAGGCGCTGGAGTGGGTCGTGGCGTCTCGGTTGTGCCGGCACCTCTCTGTTGAGGGGCCGGATCTGAGTGAGGCACAGTACGGCTTTCGGGCGGGTCGGTCGACGCTAGATGCTCTTCGGGACCTGAGGTCTCACACCGGTGGGGTGGTTAGCGAGGGTGGAAGGGCATTGGCAGTATCA
Source organism: Pieris napi (assembly GCF_905475465.1). NCBI lineage: Eukaryota > Metazoa > Arthropoda > Insecta > Lepidoptera > Pieridae > Pieris > Pieris napi. Next base: position 12,701,298 of record NC_062247.1, read on the forward strand.
TTAGATATTGCCAATGCCTTCAATAGTCTCCCTTTTGGCGTGGTTGGAGAGGCCCTTGAATTTTTTGAGGTCCCTCTGTATCTGCGCCGGATAGTGGGGGACTATTTTGCGGAGAGACGGATCGTGTACTCCAATAGAGAGGGCACGGTCTGTTACCACCCTGTGCGGTGTGGGGTACCTCAAGGCTCGGTCCTAGGGCCACTCCTGTGGGACATGGCCTACGATTGGGTATTGCGGGGCGCGCTTCTGCCAGGATTGCGCGTCTTCTGCTATGCAGACGATACCCTCGTAGTGGCCAGTGGGGCAAGCTATGGGGAGGTGGCTCGACTTGCAACGGTTGGCACCTCCCTTACTGTTAGACGGATAGGGGCCCTGGGACTTAGGGTGTCTCTCGATAAGACGGACGCCCTATTGTTCCATGGCCCTAGGAATGGTCCACCTCCTGGGGCGGTCCTGATGGTGGAAGGAGTAAGGGTTCCGGTGTCGTCCAAGATGAAATACCTTGGTCTCGTCTTGGACGGTCGCTGGAACTTTGAGGCCCACTTTAAGGCTCTCGGGGGGAAGTTAGTGGGGGCAGCGGGGGCGCTAGCAAGGCTTCTGCCTAATATTGGGGGCCCTCAGCAGAGTGTACGGAGGCTGTACTGCGGTGTCATACGCAGTATGGCCTTGTATGGGGCCCCAATATGGGATGATAGGCTGGGGGCGAAGAACCGCGCCCTGCTCAGGAGGCCGCAGCGAGTGATGGCGGTTCGGGCAGCTCGCTGCTATCGGACTGTCTCATTCGAGGCGGCGTGCCTGTTGGCGGGGACTCCGCCCTGGGAGTTCGAGGCGGTGGCCCTAAGTGGCCTGTATCGTCTCAAGTGTGAGACGAGAGCAGATGGCCGATGGGCCGAATTGGTCGGACCAGCGAGGAGGCAAGCCAGGGAGGACACCTTTAATAGGTGGGCCCATGATCTGGCTATGCCAAGGGCGGGTTTAAGAACAGTGGAGGCGATTCGCCCATTTTTACGGGAATGGGTGAATCGTCCGGGTGGGGCTGTGTCCTTTCGGATGGCGCAGATGCTGTCCGGGCATGGGTGCTTCGGACGGTTTCTGCACAAGGTAGCGGGACGGGAAATCCATCCCATCTGCCACCATTGTGGCGCCCCGGAGGACACGGCGGAGCACACCCTGGCTGAATGTGCCACTTGGTCGAGGCAACGCCACGACCTAGTGTCGGTCATCGGGACGGACCTCTCGCTACCGAGCGTTGTTGCAGCAATGCTTGGTAGCCAAGAGGCATGGCGAGCGGTAGCTTTCTTCTGTGAGCGCGTTTTGCTGCAGAAGGAGGCTGCTGAGCGTCAGCGGGAGGTGTGTGGCGATGGCCGGAGGGGTTGTGCTCGGCGAAGGCGTGGCGTGGGCGCGGGGGCTGGACGCGAAGAGCGTACGCCCAACAGCGTTCAGCTGCGCCGTCGTTGAGCCCTTATGCGGACATATTCGCCTGAATTCCCTGGGTTGAATGCCTTGTGCGACCCCCGGGGAATTCAATGCGGTGCCAGATGTCATTCATTCAGAATGGATGTGTCTGGCACTGCAGGTGATATGGAGGGCCTAGGAGGAATTTTTAGTGGGTCGGGTTTCTCCCCTCTGGTTAGCAGAGGGATAAGAGATAACCATCCCCACAGTCCCCGCGGTAGCGACTGCATACGCCCGCGGGCCTGCAATTGTGCATTTTAACCTCCTTCATAAAAAAAAAAAAAAAAGGTTAGGTTAGGTTAGGTTAGGTTAGGTTAGGTTAGGTTAGGTTAGGTTAGGTTAGGTTAGGTTAGGTTAGGTTAGGTTAGGTTAGGTTAGGTTAGGTTAGGTTAGGTTAGGTTAGGTTAGGTTAGGTTAGGTTAGGTTAGGTTAGGTTAGGTTAGGTTAGGTTAGGTTAGGTTAGGTTAGGTTAGGTTTTTTTTTTTTTTTTTTTTTTTTTTTTTATTTATTGCTAGTAGGCCTACCTCCCCGGCGACTTACGTCCCGGGGCCGAGGAAGCTAAGCTAGAATTAAGTTTTTCAGTACAGTGTGTTTATTATTTATTTAACAAATATATTTAAATTGGACATGGGTTAGGTGGTTGAGGGTCAGTTTTGCTATTTGATACAATTTCCTTCCCTCAACCACCCGATTAGAGTCCGCGTCTTATACACTAATTTCTTATAACTAAATTTACAAAGTTTTATTAATATTTAGAAGACTAATAATGATAAAATTTTAGGTGTAACTTTTATACGTGAATCTGTTTACAATTTTAATTAAGTTACGTTAAAGTTTCTAAGCTAATTACAAAAATCTTAAATGTACAGGTCTTATGAGCTAATACATTTCTTTCGCAATGGATGAATACAGTGATAAAGTAAAATCTAAATATAGAGGTCTTATGATTAACATTTTAATGTAAGTTTGTTTTATAATTAACAATTGTTGTATAAGTTTAAGTTCACACATTATGAACATAATACTCTGTAGTAACAATGCTGTTCATTAGAAGTAAAGGCTTATAATATTGTAATGGTAAAAAATTACAAACTATTTCTTTGTTGTTAGATTGATATTAAATATATTATGATGGATGAATACAGTGCTAAAGTAAAATATAAAGTAAAATCTAAATATGAAGGCCTTATGATTAACGTAATGTAAGGTTGTTTTAAAATTAACAATTGTTGTATAGGTTTAAGTTCACATATTATGAGCATTATACTCTGTAATAACAATACTTTAAGAATATTTTACATGTAAATTAAAGGCTAAATATGGCAATGGTAAAAATAACAAAATAACGATTGAGTTGGGGTGGATTACGAGCCTGTTATTTGTGGGTTATTGTAATCTTTGATGGCATCTATAATCTTAGTGACCATGCTTAGAAGGGATTCTATGGTTTGGGGTTTGTTGTCGATTAGGGAGTAGGGATTGTGGGATTTTCTATTTTTCTGTAAGTGACTGTATCTAAGGCGTTCGAAGCGTGGGCATTCCTCTATTAAGTGTTGGAGTGTTTGTGTAGTGTTTGTGTCGCAAGGGCATGTGTCGTTGTCTGTGATGTGGAAGCGTTTTAGGTGATCTTTGGCGAAGGAATGCCCAGTGAGTAGCTGTGTGATTTGAAATGTAGTGGGATATAGTTTAATAAATGTGTTGATATTGTTGATGCTTTGTAAAAGGTGTTTAGTGTGTTTAGCTGTGGGTTCGTCGGTAAACCGTTTGTCCCACAGTCTGGCGGTATCTTGTTTGGCCCGCTGTTTGATGTATGCCATCGGGCATTGTGTGTAAAAGTATTTCGAATGGGAGTTTGCGGCTGATTTGGCCGCCTCATCGGCCGCCTCGTTGCCAGCTATACCGGCGTGACCTTTTACCCAGTTGAACTTAATGTTGATGTGTGAGTTGTAGGCAATATTTTTGTGTATGCTTGTGATTATGTTGTGTGTGTTGTTTGTTTGGCCGATCGCTTGTAGCGCGGCCATAGAATCGGAATTGATTGTGTACGAGTGTATGTTTTTGTTGTGTTGTTTAAGTGAATGTGCGATGGCCCAGTCGCTGGCTCCCTTTATAGCAACCAGTTCGGCTTGGAACACCGTACATGTTGGGTGTAGCTTCCGCTTCCATTTGTGTATGATTTGCGTGTTGTTTGGGGAGTAAGCAACGTAGGCGGCTCCTGTTTGCCCCGCCTCTTGCTTGCTCCCGTCTGTGTATATGTTAATTGTGTTGTTTGCCGTGTGTTTGTCGAGGTTGTTTTTGTGTGTTCTGTATTTGATGAGCGGTCTGGAAGCGGGGTGTAGGAGTTCGGTGAATAGTGTTGGTCGTTCAACTGGGATGTCATCCGGTATGTATTTGCTTACGCCTTTGATACGTGCCCCCTCGATCTCGCAGGACTCGAGGACCTTAAGATCTAAGGGAACGAACCCCGCGAGAGCGACGGCAGCATTGGTGGAGACGTTTTTAAAAGCTCTGGTAGTTCGCAGAGCGAACCCCCTTTGTGTCTTACTTAGCAATTTTTTGTTATATCTTTTGTTGGCCGCATGGCCCCAAATAGATGCGCCGTATGTAATTATTGGTTCTATGACCATTTTATAAATGAGCCTGATGTTTTCTGGGTGTGGTCCCCAAGTGGGTCGTGTAAATATTGTTAGTTTGTTAAAAATATGTGTTGCTTTGGCGGTTATATATGTGATGTGATGTTTGAAATTAAGTTTATTGTCCAAAATGATACCTAGATATTTGATTTTATGAGTGAACTGTAGTGGAGTGTGATTAAAGGTTATTTTGCACTTTTGTGCCTGTTTGGAAAAGGCGATCATTTGGGTTTTTTCGGGGCCGAACTGAAGTTTAACTCCGTCGCCCCATTCTTTTATTGCGTTTAATGTGATATTCGTTTTACGCTCGAGTGTATTGATGTCTGTATCTGTTATTACTAGTAGAACGTCGTCGGCGAAGGCTTGAATGTTGCACCCTGGTGGGAGTGGAGTGTTGAGTAGTGAGTTAAGGATAATATTCCAGAGTATCGGACCGCAAGCCGACCCCTGGATACATCCCTTTTGTGTAGTTCGTGTGGTGCGTGTGTTGCCCATTTGGTGTGTTACTGTTCTATCTGTGAGGTAGTTTTGTATTAGTTTAAATATGTTAAGTGGGCATTTTACCGCTCGTAATCCGCTCAATACGGCCGGCCACCAAGCGTTGTCAAACGCGGCCTTAATATCGAGGGATACGGCTATTGTGTGTTGTTTGTTTTGTTTAGCGTTGCGTATGATATCGAGAGTTTTGTGTAAAGCGTGTGTTGTGCCAGTTTGTTCGGTGAAGCCGTATTGCGATCGGTTCAGTAATTTAAGTTTATGCGCGTTGTAAGTAAGGCGTTTAGTGAATAGCTTTTCCAACACTTTCCCGAACACAGGGATTAACCCTATGGGTCGGAAGGAGCTTAGGCTAGTGTAATCTAATTTGTTTGGTTTGGGGATAATTTTAACAATTGCCTCTTTCCAAGGGGTTGGAAAATGTGAGGTCTGTAAGCAGCGATTCATTAAGTTGGTGATTAATTCCGGGTAGTTACGGGCGAACACCAGGCAGATGTCGCTGGTGAGGTGATCATTGCCTGGTGCTTTGGTATGGCGGATGGAGTCTATTGCAGATAGGATTTCAGATGTGGTGAAGGGAGGGTCGTCCTCCGTGTCGGGTAGTGAACTGGAATTACTGCGCATATGTGTGTGTCTGACGTCCGTATCCGGGACGTCGTCGGGATAAAAATGTGTAAGAAGTGCTTGTGATGTCTCCTCCTCGTTGCTTGTGTATCTGTTGTTTACCTTAAGGGTGCGGGGTTGAATGGAGTTATTTGATTTGAGTAGTCTGTTAGTTATAGACCAGACGTCTTCTGCACCTTGTGCGTTACAGAATAGTCTAAAGTGGTCTGTAGATGCTTTCCTTAGTGTTTGTGTGTATACGAGTTTTGTCTCGTGATACGTGTTTATTAGGTCTGTAGGAGGTGTACGCTTGTGTTTTGAGTGTGTGTGTATTTTGTGGTGTAGGCTAATGCATTTATTTTTCAGGTGTTCGAGGTTTTCATTCCACCAGGGTGCCTGAGGCTTTCTCAATCCTGCTTTGATTGCGAAAGATTCCAAGCAGGCGTTATTTATTATGTCAGTGAGGGATAGAACGAACTCGTCTAACTGTTGTGGTGATAGTGTAGATATATTTGTTTTAAGCGTGTGTTGTTGAGTTATTAATGTGTGGAGTCTTTCTTTGAAAGTGTGCCAATTTGCCTTGCTGGTGTTGTATTTAAATGTGCTATTATTAGTGGCGTGTGGTATAGGATCCGTTTGGCAATCCAATACGAATCCTATAGGATTGTGTTGTGTGGATGGAAATAGGCGCTGTTTTACCTCCCATTTGTGTATTTGGTGGTATGTATGTGTGGATGAGAGCGTGAGGTCGATGATAGATGACCTCTCCGTTCCGTGTGTTATTGTTTGGAAAGTGGGTGTGTTACCTGTGTTGTTTATGTAGAGATCGTTGGAGTTTAATGTGTCTATTAATTGTTGTCCCCGTGGGTTATTACGGGGGCTGCCCCAGAGTTGGTGCCACGCGTTAAAGTCGCCGCCAATTACGATGTTTGAGTTAGTGTATGTTTTTGTGAATGTGTCTAGTATGTCTAGGGTGTTATTGGTGTCGGTTTTCGGTTCAACGTAAACCGACGCAATGTATAGAGTTTTTGTTTTAGTGGGTATAGCAATAACTACTATATTCCCTGTGGTGTATTGAGATATGATGTGTGCGTTGATGTCTGTGCGGGTTATAATGCAGGCTTTCGTTGTGTTCGCCGAATCGGACTGAAACACGCGGAGGCCTGCAATATTCTTAACTGTGTTATTGTATGTGTAGGGTTCGGATATGATGGCGATGTCGAGTTTATTTGTGATAAAGTGGTGTTTGAATTCTTGAGTGGCGTTGCGAGACCGGTCAAGGTTCGCCTGAATGAATTTAATGTTTTTGTGCATGTTTAGATGTAATTAACTTTGGCCTCAACGCGGGCACGCATAGCTTTAACTTTGGGGCAGTTTTCAGAGTCGGCGCGGTGTTGTGTGTCAGTGTTTGTTTTATATTGGGCATTATGCTCATCGCAATTGGCACACTTGTGTGTTTGCACCTTGCACTCTGTAGTGGGATGGTGAGCAGAGCACTTGGCGCATGTTGGTGTGGTTGCAGGGCAGCGGCTCTTTGTGTGGCCGAAGTTTAGGCAGTTTTGGCATTGCCTAAACGGAGAAAAGTTGCCACTGTGGACCCTCTGCATACCTATGTTGATTCTGCCTAGATCGGCAAACGCCTTCCAGGCAGCGGGTGTTGTGTTAAGCACCGCGTTATATAGTGTAGTGTTCCTGTTATTGGCTATGAATTTAACGGTGAATGTGTGTTTCGTTAAAGTGGTGTTTTGATCTTTAATTGTTTTAGTCAGTTCAAATTCGGGGATATTTTTTGATATCCCTTTAAGAATAATCATAGGGTCGATACGTCTTTCTTCCTGAGTCTGTATTTGTGTGTTCTTATGTAAATGTTCTAGTGCATGTGTTTTATGTTCTTCTTTTTCGAAGACGACTTTTATCTTTTGTTTTGAAAGTGGGGTTATCTTCAGTGGGGCGTATCCACCCTGCCTAAAGTTTACAGTTTTGCTTAATTGTGTTAGCAGCTGTTCGGCTGTGTTAAAACCCTCTCCGGAAACCACGATGGAAGGGCCTGCAGGGGGTTTGGGGGCGGCGGCGGCCGTAGCATAGGATCGATTGATCTTGTGCGGGTCCGACGCCACTGGCTGTGGTTTGGGAGATGCCTTTAGAACCCTGGTATGTTCCTGCAAGACCTTATTGGTGTCCTCGAGTAGCCGAGAGTGGGCCTCGAGTTTTTGTAGTAATTGTGTAGTGTGAGTATCGGTTGGAGGTGCAGTTATGGCTTTGGGTTGTGGTGTTGGGGGTTTAGGAGGGGAGGGCGTGGAGGGGTCTATTAATGCGATGACTCCAAAAAGGCCTTCAATTGCCTCGGTAATAGTGGTTTTAAGCTCACCCTTTATGTTGCGGGAGGCTAATAATGCATCCAGGCCTTTCCTTCTATAATCTCTCGCCATCTCTATGTATGTAGACTCCGCAGGGGGAGCTGAGCGGGTGAAAGACGGGCTCAGGGTGTCCACTAGGGACCGCCTGGCGGCTGCTGTGGTCATGTGAGGTGACGGAATGTCAGAATTGGTCGATTTTGGGGGGGTTCGGGGAAGCATGTCTGCGGAGGGGGGTGAGGGGGGGCTGAAATATGGACAGGTGTGTACACCTCTTCGAGCTGAGTCGTTTGATACCAAACTCGAAGGGGTGGGGGTGGGGGGGAAGATTTCGTCTCGGTGGGGGGGGGAAATCCTGTTTTGTGGGGTGGAGGGGGGTTTGTGAGAGGAACAGTGTACACTATCTTATAGAGCTTGCAAAGCCGGTTCGAATGAGCCCAAGCTCGATGGGTTTAGTGTAAAATTTGTAAAATGTTGAAAATCTAAAAATATGGGGCTGGTAATCCACCCTACCTTGAGTTTATGAACAGGATTGCTCGGCAGCTGTTGCTCGTAATGTAGTGGTGATTGGTGTATTCTGACTGCCCCCGGAGAGGACAAGTCGTTGGTGTTGGAGCTGGAGCTGTTCCAGCTGGTCGCCTGGTGACTTGGTGTCCAGTAGGGCAGGTGAAAAAGTGTGATGTGCGGTTTTCAACTAATCCGATGGAATCTTGTGCGGGCTGTAAGATGGAGGTAGATTCCGATTTTTGGGAAGTGTGGATCCCCTGGAAACCCTGGATTCCAAGCTATTCCTGGTCGTGGTTCCTGAATTACTGGGCGAATATTGATGATATTGGTGTCAGTCGGTAGGTTATTTTTTGTACTTTGTCCTTGTCGTAATTTGGATTTGGTGTTCTGATGTTTGGGGGTGGTTAACCCCAAAAAACGGATTTTCCTTGGTCCGAGAGGATATTTCTGGTCCGATTTTGTCGTGAGATGTGTCAAAAGATACCTTTCCGTCTAGCGCTTCTATTGAATGTAAAAAATGGTTCCTATCTCTAGGGGCTGCAGGCTGGGCGATAAAACCCCTGGTTTGGTCTCTAAAAAATCAGCCCTTATTCCAAAAATTTAAAATTGGGTATTAATCGATAGCTCTTAATGAGTACAATCTATTTAAGCTATAAAAACATGTGGTTGTCGATCCAAATTAAAAGTTATTCACCTTTTTAGTGTTTTTGCTCCAGATTATCTTCAATTTTGAGTCCTTAACCTCAAATTTTATGTCGGAATGTAGAGCTTAATTAGCTCTACAACACTGCACTATTTTTTGATTTTTAAAGTTATGAACACTATTTTTAAAATGGAAAAAAACGGAAAATTTTAAAGTTTTTTGAAAAAATAAAATATAAAGCGTAGACTTAAAAAACTGAATTTTACACTAAAAGATAGATCGCGATAGCGCGCATCGCATCGTTAACGATATGTAACACTTCACTAAAATATCACTGTATACCACTTTTTGAATTTTTTAGACTTTTTCAAGGCGCGGAGCGACGTGGATTCGACCGTTCCGGGTGGCGTTTGGACGCGGACTGGTTAGGTTAGGTTAGGTTAGGTTAGGTTAGGTTAGGTTAGGTTAAGGGCCTCATAGCCAAGCGGCTTTGTATGTGACCGTGGTGGGTGTGAGGTTCCGGGTTCGATTCCCGGTCCGAGTGTAAATTTATATTTATTCTCGGCCTTTGGTAGGGCTGTACGGTGCCGGGCGAGTGTTTAAACCGTACATAGTGGGCACAGTTGAGATTCTATAGTGTGCAGTGGGCACCCAACTATATCGATACTCCTGTGTGAGGATGGCAATTACAAGTGGTTAAGTAATTCAACATTCCTTTTTAAGGGCCTCATAGCCAAGCGGCTTTGTATGTGACCGTGGTGGGTGTGAGGTTCCGGGTTCGATTCCCGGTCCGAGTGTAAATTTATATTTATTCTCGGCCTTTGGTAGGGCTGTACGGTGCCGGGCGAGTGTTTAAACCGTACATAGTGGGCACAGTTGAGATTCTATAGTGTGCAGTGGGCACCCAACTATATCGATACTCCTGTGTAGGCTTAGAACGTAGCAATACGCTCTAGGCCGAGGGTGGCAATTACAAGTGGTTAAGTAATTGGACATTCCTTTTTTAAGGGCCTCATAGCCAAGCGGCTTTGTATGTGACCGTGGTGGGTGTGAGGTTCCGGGTTCGATTCCCGGTCCGAGTGTAAATTTATATTTATTCTCGGCCTTTGGTAGGGCTGTACGGTGCCGGGCGAGTGTTTAAACCGTACATAGTGGGCACAGTTGAGATTCTATAGTGTGCAGTGGGCACCCAACTATATCGATACTCCTGTGTAGGCTTAGAACGTAGCAATACGCTCTAGGCCGAGGGTGGCAATTACAAGTGGTTAAGTAATTGGACATTCCTTTTTTTTAGAGTACGCGTCGAGCTGTCGTAGCGACAACTGTGTTTTCGTTCGCTCCGCGTTTGGAAAATTCCAATGGTGGGTTTTTAGTGGCGGAAAATCCTGTGAGTTGGCATAAAAGATTCAGTAGCAATTACTGCTTCTTTGTATGTTTGTGTGCACTTCGTAGTTATATTCTTAATAACTACAAGGCTAAAGTGAGGGGAAATTGACCCGGTGTTTGTGTTTGTGTTACCTTTTATGTGTCGCGACGACACATAAATTGTATGTGTCATTATTGTGGGATTACGGTGCAACCGTGAGTGTTACAATTATTTATCTTTGGCCCATTAATTTGGCCAATATAATATAAGTTGCAGCAAGTGAATTGTCGGCCGCCATCTTGTTTGCTAGTTGAGTGCCAAGGTCGGGCAAACTAGTGAAGCGTCGGTCCGCCATCTTGTTGTTTACAAGTTTGGTGCCAAGGTTGGGGTTTTTCCGTGACGCGTTGGACGTCTCTCACACCGAAGTGAGTGGGCGTCCGAAGATTGGACTTCGTCACACCGAAGCGGATTAAGACTTTAAATTTTAGTTTTAATTATTTAGAATTAAGATTTTAGAATTAAGATTTTGGAATTAATATTGTATTTGTGTGGTGTTGCCAGGTCTATATTCATTTATCTATTTATTTATTTATATATTTATTGGGTAGAGGGGTAGAGTTCTGGGCGGAGGTGGAGTCGGGGATAGAGTCGTCGACTCTAATGTTAGTTGGGGGTAGGGTCTAGTAGCACCTTGATATGAGGCGAGCTAAAGGGTTGGTGATTTCGTCGTCCTCGGATAGTGACGACGATGTGGGTATCGTGGATTGCTCCGGTGAGAGGAAGCGGGCGCATACAAAAAGCCCGGTTGGGAACAACAAGGAAACTTGCTCCCCACCGGCCAAGGGTAAGCCGAAAAAGGCGGCTTCTCATGTGGTTGGGTTGGAGGAGGCGGAGGGAGAGTTGCGGCGTCAGAACGCTCGCTCTCGCCTTGCAGAGAGGTTAGAAGGTGCGGGGAATGTCTCCGATTATGGGGCTCCCGCCAGTGTGGATATCAGGTTAGTGAGGTCATCCGGGGAGGAGGATTTCGACGATGTCATCCTCCTTGGCATTGCTGAGATGAAGGAGCGGACGGCTGTGCGGGTTCGTCGCATTTTCGAAATTGCGACGAAGTCGGGCAACCTCAAGGGTGAGTTTGTCCGCGACCTGAAGGTTGCAGCCAAGGAGGTGGCTGAGATCGTGGAGGATCTCGCGGAGAGATGCCTGGGAGGGGATGAGGGGAGGCGCCTCCTGAGGGACAATGTTCGCCTGAGGGCCCAGGTAAAAGACCTGGGTCTGGAGCTTGCGGCCCTTAGGAGGGAGTTCAATGAGAGCACTGCGCACTTAGCGCAGACAAAGGGACACCCCGTGTCGGTGGAGGGTCCCTCCACTCCGGATGCCCTGCGTCAAATGATGGAGGGGCTTTTGGATGGGGTGAAGGAGAGCCTTATGGGGGAGGTGATGCGGGCTGTTGGGGCATGCTAGATGCCAAGCTTGCGGGGATTGGGGACAGGCTCCTCCCTGAGCCTGTGCTGCGTCCTCCGCTGGCGGCATCGGCCCGTGGTCCAGGAGCCCCTGAGCGTTTTGTGGAGAGGGGGGGGGCGGTGGCCCCGAATTTCGCAGGGCCCCTGGGCTCAAGCACCCGTGAGGGTTCGTTGGGGGTCGGGGCACGGTGGCTCCGAATGTGGTGGGGACCCAGGGCCCCGAAGATTTTGATGGGAGCAGAGTCCCGGAGGCCCCAGGTCTTTCGGGGCCCCGGGTCTCTGGGGGTCCTAGTGACGGAAGCTGGGCGACCGTCAGCAAAAGAAGGGAAAGGGAAAGAAGGGTGGTTCTCCCGCTGTGCCGGTCCTTCCCCTGTGAGTGGGGGAAGTGGCCGTGTTGGCCGGTCAGAGGACCATGGAGTGAGTCGCGGCGCAGGGCCCTCGGCTGGGCGAGTGGCAGTTATAGAGAGGTCTGTCAGGGTGCAGCCTTCGCTCACTCCGCCGAAAACTTCCGCAGTGGTCATCACATTGCGGAGGGAGGCGGTGGAGCGGGGGGTGACGTATGCCGATGTGCTACTCAAGGCAAGAAATGGTATAAACCTGGCTGAGATTGGTATTGCAACTATCAGCATCCGGCTAACGGCAACGGGAGCTCGGATGCTGGAGGTGCCGGGGGTTGACAGAGAGGAGAAGGCTGATGCCCTGGCGGACAGGCTTCGTGTGGTGCTGTCGGGGGAGGCCTTGGTGGGGAGGCCCGTCAAATGTGCGGACCTCCTTATTCGGGACTTGACGACAGCGTCACTGAGAGGATGTGACGGAGGCGGTGGCTGCCATGGGTGGGTGCCCGGCTGAAGCGATCAAGCCGGGTAAGATTTTGAGGCGTGGGATACGGGGCTTGGGGGAGATGTTCCTCATGTGTCCGGTCGCCGCCGCCCAGAAAGTGTGCCAAGGAAAGCTCCTCATTGGGTGGAGCTCCTGTCGGGTTGAAATCCGAGAGGACCGCCCTTTGAGGTGCTACAAGTGCCAAAAGTTGGGTCACGTGCGAGCCACTTGTGACTCAACGATGGACTTGGCGGAGGTGTGCTATCGATGTGGGGTTTGCTGGCCACAAGGCCAATGAATGCAGCTCGAAAGAGCTGCATTGCGCGGTCTGCTCAACGGCTGGGAGCCAGCAGACCATAAGATGGCGGGAAGGGCCTGCAACCCTCCGAAGGTGACGAAGGGCCTGGAGCCCAAAGGACTGGGACAACTGTGGGGAACGCTCCCATGGAGGTTGGTGTGGCACAACCATCATAGCTGCACCAGCCTGTTGGGGGGGATCTGGAGACGCTGTGCCGCGATTCAGGGGTGGTGACTGCACACCCTGGCCGAATGTGCCACTTGGTTGAGGCA